>NW_027362769.1:310389627-310397127 GCF_046119375.1 Phyllobates terribilis
CTCCTTCTTTATGGTGGAATAGGCCACTTCCCTCGGCAGCAGTTTCCGGCTTAGGTACAACACGGGGTGTTCTTGGTTCCCCGAGTCGACCTGGCTGAGTACCGCACCGAGGCCAAACTCACTGGCGTCGGTCTGTACTAAGAGTGGCCGTGTGCCGTCGACCGCCTTTAGTACAGGAGAGCTGCTCAGGGCAGTCTTCAAAGCCCTAAAGGCCACCTCGCATTCATCCGTCCATTGACGGAATGGGGTAGGCTCTTCCTGGTGAGGTCTGTCAAGGGCTTCGCAAGGCTACTATAGTCCTGCACAAAGCGTCTATAGTACCCTGCGGTGCCCAAGAAGGACTGCTCCTGCTTCTTGGTCCTGGGGGTGGGCCAGGACACGATAGCGTCCACCTTCCCAGGCTCTGGCTTCAGAGTACCCCCACCTACCCGGTGCCCCAGGTAGTGGACCTCATTCATGTCCATCTGGCAATTTCCTGGCTTAATGGTCAAGCCCGCCTGGTTAATGCGACCAAGCACCTGCTGCAGATGCTCGAGGTGATCCTCCCAGGTGGGACTGAAGACGGCAATATCATCCAGGTACGCCACTCCAGTCCCTGGAGCAGGTGGTTGACCATTCGCTGGAACATGGCAGGGGCATTTTTCATGCCAAAAGGCATGACAGTGGATTCATACAATCCGAAGGGGGTGATAAAGGCGGACTTCTCCTGGGCCCCGGGGCTCAAGGGAATCTGCCAATATCCCCGACTCAGGTCCATAATGGAGAGATAGCTCGCGCTGGCTAACCAGCTCCAGCAGCTCCTCAATGCGTGGCATGGGTTGTGCGTCAGAGGCTGTGATAGCGTTGAGCCCCCTGTAGTCCACACAGAACCGGGTGGTCCGGTTCTTCATTGGCACCAGGACTACAGGTGAGGCCCACGCACTTTTGGACCGCTTAATCACCCCCAACCCCAGCATCTCCTCCGGCTGTCCGCCGGAGTAAAGCATGATTCCCGGTGTCCACTTCATGGACCGCTGCCTCAGTCCTGCCAGGCATGCTGGTGAACACTGCTTGGAAGGGTCTCAGCACTGCTTGCAGCTGAGACCTCTGGTCTGCGGATAGCAAGGCGCTTATCTCTACATCTTCTAGGGACCCGCTGGCCTTCGCTTGGGCCAGCATGTCCAAGAGGGGGTCGTCCTCCCCATCCTTGGGCAGGCTGCAGACCGGTAGGATGCAAGCTCCAAGTTCTTGTTGAGGCTTCATCAGGGATGTGCGTTCGTTTTTTCGTGGGATTGCTCGTCAGTTCCCGCCCCGGAGGGCGTGTTTGGCTCCTTGGCGGCTCAATCTAGTCTTGGAGACTCTTCAGCACGGGCCGTTTGAGCCTATGGATTCAGCTACGTCTTACTTGCTTTCTTGGAAGGTGGCCTTCCTGGTGGCGGTCACCTCTTTGAGAAGGGTTTCTGAGTTGGCGGCTCTGTCTTGCTCGCCCCCTTTTCTGGAGTTCCACTCGGATCGCGTGGTGCTTCGTACCCGTTGCGATTTTCTGCCCAAAGTGGTGTCGCGTTTCCACGTCAATCAGGACATAGTGTTGCCCTTCCTCTGTCCAAAACCATGGAATCCAAAGGAACGGCCTTGCACTCATTGAATTTGGTGCGGGCTTTGAAGTTCTATCTTACCATCACGCAAGGGTTTCGGAAGTCGGACTCTCTGTTTGTGATTCCTGCTGGTCGTCGGCGTGGTCAGCGGGCTTCCAAGGACACTATAGCTCGGTGGATACGTTCGGCTATCCTGGAGGCGTACCGGCTCAAGGGCGAGCCTTGTCCGGTTAAGGTTCGAGCTCATTCCACGAGAGCGGTTGGTTCGTCGTGGGCTGTTCGTCAGGGGGCCTCGGCAGCGCAGCTCTGCCGGGCGGCTACATGGCGTTCCGTCCACACTCTTACTAAATTTTATAAAGTGGACGTGAGTTCTTTCGCTGATGCGGCCTTGGGACGCAGGGTCCTGCAGGCGGCGGTGGTTTAGATTATATCTTTATCTAGTTTTGGCGCTTGTTGCACGCTTGCCTAGTTGTTGGGGTGTTGGCGATTCTGCCACTGTTTCCCACCCTTGAGTTCTGGACTGCTTTAGGACGTCCCACTAGTAATGGATCTGTGTCTCCCTTCCTTCCCTTCTGCTGCTGAAAGACGGATTTTGGTAAGACCTTACCTGTAAAATCCTTTTCAGCGAAGGAAGGAAGGGAGACACAGCACCCTCCCAGGGCAGAAGTGTATTATTGTTTTCCAGATGCAGCGCGACTCATCTCTGATGGCGGTCATTGGGACTGGGGTCGGCGCGCTAGGGCTCTGTTCCAGCATTGCCAGCTCATCGCAGTTGTCAGGTCCAGTGAGTAGTGCCTGGGACTGTGTGTTCTTTCTGTTAAATGCATAACCTGTTGTTTTGTTCCGCTGGTGTTGTCTGTTCTTCCTTAGCTTGTGTACGGACTGAGGAACATGGGAGTAGGAGGAGCCTAAGATGGAGGGGCCGGTCGTCACTTTTTATAAATCTGAGGTGAACTATCCTGTGGGGCTCCGCCTACCCACTAGTAATGGATCTGTGTCTCCCTTACTTCCTTCCTTCGCTGAAAAGGATTTTACAGGTAAGGTCTTACCAAAATCCGTCTTTCCTGGGGCGGTCCTCATGTGAGCCAGTTTCTTTGTAGCGCTTGATGGTTTTTGCAACTACACTTGGGGACTCATTCAAAGTTTGCCCAATTTTTCGGACTGACTGACCTTCATTTCTGAAAGTAATGATGGCCACTCGTTTTTCCTTACTTAGCTGCTTTTTTCTTGCCATAATACAAATTCTAACTGTCTATTCAGTAGGACTATCAACTGTGTATCCACCAGAGTTCTGCACAACACAACTGATGGTCCCAACCCTATTTATAAGGCCAGAAATCCCACTCGTTAAACCTGACAGGGCACACCTGTGAAGTGAAAACCATTTCCGGTGACTACCTCTTGAAGCTCATCAAGAGAATGCCAAGAGTGTGCAAAGCAGTCATCAAAGCAAAAGGTGGCTACTTTGAAGAACCTAGAATATAAGAACTTTTTTCAGTTGTTTCACACTTTTTTGTAAAGTATATAATTCCACATGTGTTAATTCATAGTTTTGATGCCTTCAGTGTGAATGTACAATTTTCAAAGTCATGAAAATACAGAAAAATCTTTAAATGAGAAGATGTGTCCAAAGTTTTGGTCTGTACTGTGTGTATGTATGTATCTTTGTTTTATATATATATATATATGTATATACACACACATACACATATATATATATATATATATATATATATATATATATACATATACACACACACTGTCAGGCAAAATGAATTTTTGGTCCTGGTTTTAAAAAAAATGAGAGATGTCTCAAATCTCCACCCCCCCTGTTCATTTGTAAGAGTCCTACATAGACCTCACTGTGGCTTTCCCCAACCCTCAGGAATTTTTATGAGCATCATAAAGCCTCAGCCCAGAGCAAGCATACTGGTATACCCTGGATTTTTCCCTCCACTCCTATTGTTTAGCTGTACAAACGTGTAATGTCGATTTTAATAATGCACATGACTGTCACAAACACAGGGACCACATTTTTGAGATGATCACCTTTTTCCAATTGTGATGGTGTGGTTTTCGTGACTAGGAGACCACCGGAAGCCTGGGAAATGGGTTCTAAGCTTCTGAGCATCATAGAGATTTCATATTTGATATCCATCTTCATGAATAGTGGTGACGGCAAACATGATGTCTCCATCTTGGATGTGGGACCCCCCCACACCAAGATATGAAATCTGAAGGATTTTTAGGTCTTCTGCAGCTGGGTGGATTCACAAAGCCGAGCCCCTGTGTGAGGTAAAGGTTTTGGCCCCTTTACTAAAGACCAGAACGGCCATTTTAAGTCATTCTTCTCCGGGACGTCAGACGCATGCCCTCCTCGCTGCGTGGAAGAATCACATCTAATTTCAGGGGAGCCCCCCCCACAGAATCTGAGACCATCACCTTGTGAAGCAGGTTTTGCTATTACTTATCCCTTTTATTTTAATAACTGTTTATGCATATATGTAAATTGTCTCTTTTATAATATCTTGTATATCTTTTGTAAACACTGCCCACTTTCGTGGAGTAAATCATCATTATTTTTTACCAGCTTAGTTCTTCTTGTCCTATGTCGAGCAAACACGTTCCTCACCCGCTAATTCCTAACGGGTACCCGATCCACCTGTTAAGCGATCGGTGGTGGCAGTATTCCAGTGTTTATGTGATATTGTGGTTTGAGGGTGGCTGGTCGGAGGTATATATACGTTCCTGGAAGGAACTGGTGGTATATATACGTCCTGTCACATCACGTGCCGCAATAGTCGACATAAATTAGAGCAGCTGCACCCGTGCGTATCCTCGGTCAATACCGTGTTTGACCAGCAGGATAAGGGGGCGCCAGAGAGCTGCAAGGTCTGACCCAAGTGGGTGTCGTTTTCATGACAAATTGGTGGCAAGCGGTGGGATCATAGGACATTAGTGATCTGGTTTGCGCAATCATTCCTCTCACTAAAAACTTGCACGGTTCTTACCTGGACCCTGCACAAAAGTTCTGAAGATCGAACTCAGTGTTTATTAGATCTGTGACAATACTGTATGTGTAGCAGTTACCCCTACCCTTCTTCGTTTTTTCTTTTCTATTTTTATTTTGGTGATCATGGTTGTAGTTGGGGAGTCCTGGTACCGCCAGCAGATAAAGGACACTCTTATTGGAATATGTATTTCCAGAGGCATTGACCCCCACGGCAAAAACAGAGAACACATGGTTGCTGCACTGGCACAACTGGAGACCGAGCAAGCCCTTCTCCAGACCTCAGCAGGGCCAGGGGTCTGCCGAGATATGGACAGTACCGCTGCAGGGGTCCCACCTGTAGACGCACGCCGCGTCAGCGACCAGGGCAGTGTGGACCCCTATCTGCAGATAGCTCTACAGCAACTTCCTGCAGAGGATCATGAAGGACGGCTGAAAGTCATTCAGCAGCACCAGGAGGCCGAGAGAGCCGAGCGAGGGGCCGAGAGAGGCTGGCGAGCGGAGGCCCAAGCCCAGAGGGCCCATGAACTGCAGATGGCCCAACTCGGGATCCCAGCATCCACCTCACGGAACGGTGAGACCAACAATGCGACCCTGTTTAAGCCCCGTCCAGAGCATTTTCCTGTGATGGAAAAGGACGGCGACCTCGACACCTTTCTGAGGGGTTTTGAAAAGACTTGCAGACAGTACCAGCTGCCTGAGGAACAGTGGGTGCGATACTTAACTGCAGGGCTGCGAGGCAAAGCTCTGGATGTTTGTGGCTCTTCCTCCGAGCCTTGAGGGGAACTATGATGCCATTAAGCAGGCCCTAATCCAGAGGTTCCCACTGACTACTGAGGTGTACCGTAAAAAGTTCCGGAACCTCCAACGTGGACCGCACTAGTTACAGCGATGTGGTGCATGGGCTGCGAACCAACTTTGAGCAGTGGATCCAAGGACTGTCAGCAACCACCTTTGAGCAGCTAAAGGACCTGATGGTAAAAGACCAGTTCCTGCATCTGTGTCCGACTGAGGTACGGCAGTTCGTAATGGATCAGGAGCCACCAGATGCCAATAAAGCAGCGCAGATCGCAGACACCTACGAGGCCAACCGGAGACCAGAGGTGCGGAAGCTGGTCGTCGCCAGCTGGAAAGGGGGTAAGCCATCAACCACCATCCCTGCCCCTGCCAGCCGACCTTCCGGAGGCCTTTTTCACTTTACCGATGCCCGGCCTGCATCTGATGCCCGCAGGTGTTATTTCTGCAACCAGACTGGTCATCTCAGCGCCACTTGCCCAGAGAAGCAGAGGAAGATCTCCCCATCCAAGGCCCCAGGGCCTAATGCATCAGTTCTTCTGGTGGGTGGGCCGGTTGGGAGAGCCTGTGAAAACTTTCAGTCTGTCAGGGTGGGGGACACTGTCACTGTAGGCCTCAAGGACACTGGGGCCGAACAAACCCTCATCCGACCCGAACTGCTATCCGCTGAAGCGCTTATTCCGGGAAAGACCCTGACTGTCACTGGGATTGGGGGCGTCCGATGCCCCTTGCCCATGGCCCGGGTTTTTATTGATTGGGGTGCGGGGAGTGGGGTGAAGGAAGTGGGAGTATCCAAAAACCTACCTGCAAATGTTTTGTTGGGGACTTGTTTGGGGAGGATGTTTGCTTATTATGTCCCTGACCCCCCTCCCAGATCTGATACGGTTGGTAAGGTTAATGCTGATACTGTGAATGTCAATGCTTTACATCATGATGAATGATGATGATTAATGATGATGATGTATTGGAAGGTACAGGAGAACTCAGCCATGTCACGTTGCGGGGTGATATTGCTGAGGATCCCCTAGCAGGAACAAGTGTCAGTGCTAAGGGTAACGGGGAGAGGCACTGGGACCATGAAGCAGGTGGTGCTGTGCCAGTGACCAGTGTCACAACAGATGGTGACCTGGCTGATGGTAGCTGCCCCATACGTAGCACTGTGCCTGAGGTAATGGAGGAGGATGGGGAAGTAGTACTCCTAGCCGCACAGGCTGACGGGACGGTGTTATTCCCCGGGAAGACGGCCTATATAGCTGCTGTTACCCGCAGTCAGAGTGCCCAGAACGCAAGTAACGCCCTTCCTTCTGGACCCTCCTCGAACAGAGGAATAACTGAATCAGGTATGGACCCAGAGCCGGTCCCAGAGGGTCCTAGTGAGGACGTGGCCTTAACCTCACTTCTGGCTTCTTCCAGCCAGGAGTTTCAGGCAGCTCTGCACTCAGATGCTAGCCTGGAGACGTTAAGGAGCCTCGCGGAGAAGCCCACCTCCGAGTCTGATAAGGAGAGAGTATTCTGGGACCAAGGGAGATTGTACCGGGAGACAGTTCCCTGTACACCCCAACAGGAGTGGCTGAGGGAAAGACAGCTGGTTGTCCCCTACCAATTCAGGGATGAGTTGTTGCGGATCGCCCATGAAATTCCACTCGCTGGACACTTGGGGGTCAGCAAAACCAAGGCCCGGCTGTCTCATCACTTTTATTGGCCCAAAATGAGGACAGATGTGGTGAACTACTGTCGATCCTGTACCACATGTCAAAGAGTGGGAAAGTCAGGGCTGGCTCCCAAAGCCCCCCCTGATCTCTTTGCCAGTGATAGAGGAGCCTTTCCAGAGGATTGCTGTGGACATTGTGGGACCACTGGCCATGCCCAGCAGCTCTGGAAAACTATTCATCCTTACCGTGGTAGACTATGCTACCCGGTATCCGGAGGCCTGTCCGGAGCCCTGTCCTCAATTAGGGCGGATAAGGTGGCGGACGCCCTCTTGGCCATCTTTTCGCGAGTAGGATTTCCCAGGGAGATGCTTACCGACCAGGGGACTCAGTTCATGTCACGCTTAATGGAGGCTCTATGTAAGAAAATGCAGGTGCAGCATTGGGTATTGAGCGCGTATCACCCACAGAC